>NW_007361026.1:403381-404498 GCF_000149035.1 Colletotrichum graminicola M1.001 | reverse complement strand
GAACTTAGAAGAAAACGCTATATACCTAGATATAGGTATATTTATTATTCTAGTAGACTATAAGTAAGTAAAAAAATTTATAAGAAACCTATAATTCTTTATAGTAGAACTATAAAGAGTAAAGGCAGTAGGATTATTATTTACCTTTATAGAGAATATTACCTTTAATATATACTTTAATAAAGTAGTAAAAAGCACTAAAATAAAGATTTATATTATAATTACTACTAAAGTAGTTAAGAAACTTCTAGCTTAACTACTACTAGGCACCTTATTTTATAATAACTATAAAGTAATTATTAACTTTAATAAGAAATAAGTAAAACTTTACTCTACTTATAATATAATAATACTAGTAATAGTAGAGAGCTATTTCCTAGTAATATAAAGAATTATAGTGTAATTTACTATAATAATCTAGCTAAAGTTAATATACTACCTCTTAGTTAACTTTATTAACCTCTCTAATAAACATAATAATAATAAGAAGCTATATAAATACTATATGTTCTTAATAAATATTTACGTCTTAGACGTAATACTAAATTTATTATTTACTAAAGTAGTACTAGTCTATAATAATATAGATACACCTATTATTATTAAGAAGGGTACTAAGGTTATATAAATCTTACTAGTCCTAGGGGAAAAAAGCGCACAGGCTATTAATAAAGAGACACTAAATACTATTACTAAGAGTAACTCTATTAACTTTATTAATATTACTAATAACTTCCTTAATATAGAGGGGGAGTTTACTATAAGAGCTAAAAAAGAGGAAGAACTACTAGATATCCTTATACTACTATAAGAAATACTAAGATATAGTATATTAAAGCTAAATAAACACCTTATAATTATTAACTACTATAGTATAAAGATCTATACTAATAACCTTAAACTTACTAAAAAACTTAAAAAGCTCTTAGATAAGTATAATATCTACTATAACTATAGGTTAATACCTATACTAAATAAAGATAAAATATAGATTAAGCTCCTAAATAAATAGTAAAACTAGAAGTAGAACGTCTAAGTATTCCCCCTTAGCCTTAAGAATATAAAGCTTATTAACAGCTAGAATAATAAGTAATATAAAATTAGTAAGATAAGCTAG
>NW_007361026.1:401037-403281 GCF_000149035.1 Colletotrichum graminicola M1.001 | reverse complement strand
TTAAGAACTTTTAGTATATGCCTAGCGGTTATAAATTAAATCTTCTTTAAATACTAATACTTATAAAGGTATATATTAATAATATTATAATCTTTAGTAACTTAGATAAAGAACACCTCTAGCACCTAGAGATAGTCCTAAAGATCCTTAATAAGTACTATATATATATTAAAGCGTAGAAATCTTTTACTAGTTTTCCCTTAGTAAAGCTTCTTAGCTATATTATAAATAGCAGTAGTATTTATAAGACAGATAACTATATTTAAGCCTTTAAATAACTTACTTTCCCTTATAGCCTCTAGGACCTTAAGATATACCTTAAGATAAGTAGATAGTTACATATAAGAATTCCTTAGTTTAATATAATTACTAAGCCCCTTTACTATAAGAAAATAAAACTTACTAAGTAACTATAAAAAGATAATATACTAAAACCTAGTATAATACGTTAGTATAAAGTAAAGATTATAGTAAAAAAGACGTTTAACCTTATGCCTAAGGAGCTTAACGTATAGAAATTACTATAAAAAAAACTCTATAAATAAGTAATAAGGTATTACTATAACCCTAAGAAACCGCTTTTCTTTAAAATTAACGCCTATATTAGTAGTTTTAGGCTTATAGTTTTTTAACTAAATTATAACTAAGATAATAAGAAAATACCTAGTATTAATATAGAAAATAAATATATTAAGCTAATCTTATTCTTTTTATAAACTATAACTTAAGTAGAAAAACGTTTTAGTGCTACTAAGGCTAAAGTTATAGCTATTATATAGGCTATAAAGAAACTCTAGAAGCTTATATAGTCTAATAGGCATAAGGTTAATATCTTTACTAATTATATAGTAATAAAAGGAATTATTAAAAGGAATTATTACTTATATATTACTAAGGATAATAGACCTTAATAAGGCTAACTTTTACCTTACTAATATAGCAAACTACCTCTCCTAGTTTTACTTATATATCTTTTATATCCCTAGTAAGCTTAATATAGTGCTAAATACACTCTCCTACCTACTAGTTATATAACCTAACTTATTAAAATATTTCCTATAGAAAAATAAGCTTACTAATATTAATAATAATAACAAAAGAGATATAATAGTATTAGTATAGTATATAAGTAATAAGCCCCTAAACCTTAGGACAGCTACTACTATAATAGTATAAATTAATAATAACTTTATAAGGAGTATAGTCTTAGGCTACTAAGGTAATAAGATATTTAGGAAGTTAAAAGCCTAAATTAAGCACTTACATAAAAGTAACTAAGAATTTATAACTCTAGATAAGGCTAAGAGAGAATAATAACTACCTTATAAGAAAAAGTAATAGCTATAAGTACTAACCCTACCTTAAGTAATTAATAATAGGGGACTAATTTTTTATATTATATTAAATAAAACATATAGACTTTATATCTTAAAACCTATAGTAAAAAGAATCTTTACTTTTACTTATAATAAGAAGTTTTACTTTAAGTATAATAAGATACTTACTAACCTATATAACTTTTATATACTAAGAAAAGCTAAGCTAGTAAAGTTATATTTTACTTATTACCTAACTTACTAAAGTAACTAGATAGATTACTAGAAGGCTATAGGAACACTTTAACCTATTATAACACCTAAAGTGCCTTACTACACTATCTTTATAGACTTTATTATAGACATACCTAAGGTACTTATATAAAGTAGCTTCTAGGTATTACCTAATTACCTTATATTTAACTGCTTTTATACTATAACTTATAAGTTTAGTAAGAAGATATTACTTATCTTAAGATACACTAGGTATAAGGCTTACTACTAGGCCTAAGTACTTTTATAAACTCTTATAATATATAACTAAGGCTTACTAATAGCTATTATTAGTAATTATAACCCTAAATTTATATTAGCTATCTAGGTAGGAATATTTAACGCCCTAAGAGTAAAGCTACTTATCTTTATAGCGTACTACCCCTAGACTAATAGTTAAAGTAAGAGGACTAACTAAATAGTTAAGATTACTATCTGCTTTTATATATATACTAACCTAGATATACTATAGATTAATATACTTCTAGTACTATAATACTTACTTAATAACTTACTTATAGTTATAATAAGGTAGTTACTAAATAAACTAGTCCTTAGATTTTACCTATAGATAGTACTAGAACATATTAGTACTAAGGGGCTACTAATAAAGTCCCTAGACGTACTACACTAGACTTACTAATCTAAAGCTCTA
>NW_007361026.1:390352-391836 GCF_000149035.1 Colletotrichum graminicola M1.001 | reverse complement strand
ATTATTATAATAGTATTTAATTAGTAGATAGGCACGTTAGTTACTACAGACGTACGTATTAGACTATTAATTATTAAATAGTAGGGATTATAATTATTTCTTAACTAATTCTATTATATATTCTATAACTATAGTAAATTACTATAGAAACAGGGAAAAACCCCTATTTCTTAGTTAGGAAATCCCTAGCTAATCCTAGTGATATTATTAGTCAAGTTACCCCTAAAAGTGGGGCTAATTCACCGCCTATTCCCTAACGATTCGCTATAGGGTAACTATGTATTCACTAGCTAATTTATATGTAATTCCGCCACATTTAACATCTCTATATTTATAAAGTAGTATATTATAATCTAAATAGCCTTACTAGGTCTTTTATTACTATACTTACTACTAATAACTAGATATCTTACCTAAGGCTAAGTTTTCTCTTTATAAGCTACTATAATAAAAATAAGATAAATTATACTTAGATAATCCCTAGTAATAGTCTATAAGTAGTGTAGTTTTTTTTTTCTTATAAGACTATTACTAAGTATTTAAAAGCTAGTAATATTTTACTAGTACTTTAAACTATTAAATAAACTAAAAAGAAAGTAGTTACTGCTATTAATATTAGTTTATAACTTTTAGCTACTTTAAGTTCTTTTTAACTAGAGATAATAAGTATTTATTATATTATTATAATAAAAAAAGTCTTAGTAATAGCTTACTAAGCTTCTAAGTAAGTATACTAGTTAAAGTAATATAAGGCTTTTATAAAATTACTTATATTTACTTAATTTTATAAAGGTATATAGCTAAGTGTCTTAACTAGAAAAGGTATAAAAGGTAAGTCTATTCTATTAACTAGACTTTTAGCTAGAGAGTCTAGGATTTTTCCTCTCTAGCCTAGACTAAATAAGTAAGTAGTTACTAATATTGTTGCGATGTTGACTATCGCCTGGATATCAGCGGTATGGATTAACGCCGATCGACCGGAATAACTACGGCTAATTCGCCATAGATCCACTGGATTTACAGGGATATTACGCAGTGGATTTACTGCGTAATCCTATAATAGTTTTCTTTCCTTTACGTATAATTTAGAACCAGTATTTACCCCTATTATTTATTACTTACCTATTAATACGTATAGTTAACTATATTACTACCCTAGTAAAACTAACACTAATTAGTAGTTAACTTTATAGTAACTACTACTATAAGCTACTATAGATTAGTAAGGAGACATAAGAAGAGGTAATTTTTCTATTAATTATTTATAGTAGCCCTAATTAGTTACTAAGAATCCTATTTATAAATACCCTTATAGTAAGATTATACTATACGTCTATTATAGGTTAATTTACGTTACCTAGTAGTTATATCCCCTTAATATAGTAAAAGTAGTGTAAATTTATATTATTTATATAAGTAAATTAACTTTATTACTATATAAGAAGTCCCCTATCTAACTATAAAAAACACTTACTTACGTACTA